>NC_143194.1:0-17500 GCF_051530095.1 Phoenix dactylifera
AAACCCTAAACCCTAAACCCTAAACCCTAAACCCTAAACCCTAAACCCTAAACCCTAAACCCTAAACCCTAAACCCTAAACCCTAAACCCTAAACCCTAAACCCTAAACCCTAAACCCTAAACCCTAAACCCTAAACCCTAAACCCTAAACCCTAAACCCTAAACCCTAAACCCTAAACCCTAAACCCTAAACCCTAAACCCTAAACCCTAAACCCTAAACCCTAAACCCTAAACCCTAAACCCTAAACCCTAAACCCTAAACCCTAAACCCTAAACCCTAAACCCTAAACCCTAAACCCTAAACCCTAAACCCTAAACCCTAAACCCTAAACCCTAAACCCTAAACCCTAAACCCTAAACCCTAAACCCTAAACCCTAAACCCTAAACCCTAAACCCTAAACCCTAAACCCTAAACCCTAAACCCTAAACCCTAAACCCTAAACCCTAAACCCTAAACCCTAAACCCTAAACCCTAAACCCTAAACCCTAAACCCTAAACCCTAAACCCTAAACCCTAAACCCTAAACCCTAAACCCTAAACCCTAAACCCTAAACCCTAAACCCTAAACCCTAAACCCTAAACCCTAAACCCTAAACCCTAAACCCTAAACCCTAAACCCTAAACCCTAAACCCTAAACCCTAAACCCTAAACCCTAAACCCTAAACCCTAAACCCTAAACCCTAAACCCTAAACCCTAAACCCTAAACCCTAAACCCTAAACCCTAAACCCTAAACCCTAAACCCTAAACCCTAAACCCTAAACCCTAAACCCTAAACCCTAAACCCTAAACCCTAAACCCTAAACCCTAAACCCTAAACCCTAAACCCTAAACCCTAAACCCTAAACCCTAAACCCTAAACCCTAAACCCTAAACCCTAAACCCTAAACCCTAAACCCTAAACCCTAAACCCTAAACCCTAAACCCTAAACCCTAAACCCTAAACCCTAAACCCTAAACCCTAAACCCTAAACCCTAAACCCTAAACCCTAAACCCTAAACCCTAAACCCTAAACCCTAAACCCTAAACCCTAAACCCTAAACCCTAAACCCTAAACCCTAAACCCTAAACCCTAAACCCTAAACCCTAAACCCTAAACCCTAAACCCTAAACCCTAAACCCTAAACCCTAAACCCTAAACCCTAAACCCTAAACCCTAAACCCTAAACCCTAAACCCTAAACCCTAAACCCTAAACCCTAAACCCTAAACCCTAAACCCTAAACCCTAAACCCTAAACCCTAAACCCTAAACCCTAAACCCTAAACCCTAAACCCTAAACCCTAAACCCTAAACCCTAAACCCTAAACCCTAAACCCTAAACCCTAAACCCTAAACCCTAAACCCTAAACCCTAAACCCTAAACCCTAAACCCTAAACCCTAAACCCTAAACCCTAAACCCTAAACCCTAAACCCTAAACCCTAAACCCTAAACCCTAAACCCTAAACCCTAAACCCTAAACCCTAAACCCTAAACCCTAAACCCTAAACCCTAAACCCTAAACCCTAAACCCTAAACCCTAAACCCTAAACCCTAAACCCTAAACCCTAAACCCTAAACCCTAAACCCTAAACCCTAAACCCTAAACCCTAAACCCTAAACCCTAAACCCTAAACCCTAAACCCTAAACCCTAAACCCTAAACCCTAAACCCTAAACCCTAAACCCTAAACCCTAAACCCTAAACCCTAAACCCTAAACCCTAAACCCTAAACCCTAAACCCTAAACCCTAAACCCTAAACCCTAAACCCTAAACCCTAAACCCTAAACCCTAAACCCTAAACCCTAAACCCTAAACCCTAAACCCTAAACCCTAAACCCTAAACCCTAAACCCTAAACCCTAAACCCTAAACCCTAAACCCTAAACCCTAAACCCTAAACCCTAAACCCTAAACCCTAAACCCTAAACCCTAAACCCTAAACCCTAAACCCTAAACCCTAAACCCTAAACCCTAAACCCTAAACCCTAAACCCTAAACCCTAAACCCTAAACCCTAAACCCTAAACCCTAAACCCTAAACCCTAAACCCTAAACCCTAAACCCTAAACCCTAAACCCTAAACCCTAAACCCTAAACCCTAAACCCTAAACCCTAAACCCTAAACCCTAAACCCTAAACCCTAAACCCTAAACCCTAAACCCTAAACCCTAAACCCTAAACCCTAAACCCTAAACCCTAAACCCTAAACCCTAAACCCTAAACCCTAAACCCTAAACCCTAAACCCTAAACCCTAAACCCTAAACCCTAAACCCTAAACCCTAAACCCTAAACCCTAAACCCTAAACCCTAAACCCTAAACCCTAAACCCTAAACCCTAAACCCTAAACCCTAAACCCTAAACCCTAAACCCTAAACCCTAAACCCTAAACCCTAAACCCTAAACCCTAAACCCTAAACCCTAAACCCTAAACCCTAAACCCTAAACCCTAAACCCTAAACCCTAAACCCTAAACCCTAAACCCTAAACCCTAAACCCTAAACCCTAAACCCTAAACCCTAAACCCTAAACCCTAAACCCTAAACCCTAAACCCTAAACCCTAAACCCTAAACCCTAAACCCTAAACCCTAAACCCTAAACCCTAAACCCTAAACCCTAAACCCTAAACCCTAAACCCTAAACCCTAAACCCTAAACCCTAAACCCTAAACCCTAAACCCTAAACCCTAAACCCTAAACCCTAAACCCTAAACCCTAAACCCTAAACCCTAAACCCTAAACCCTAAACCCTAAACCCTAAACCCTAAACCCTAAACCCTAAACCCTAAACCCTAAACCCTAAACCCTAAACCCTAAACCCTAAACCCTAAACCCTAAACCCTAAACCCTAAACCCTAAACCCTAAACCCTAAACCCTAAACCCTAAACCCTAAACCCTAAACCCTATAACCCTAAACCCTAAACCCTAAACCCTAAACCCTAAACCCTAAACCCTAAACCCTAAACCCTAAACCCTAAACCCTAAACCCTAAACCCTAAACCCTAAACCCTAAACCCTAAACCCTAAACCCTAAACCCTAAACCCTAAACCCTAAACCCTAAACCCTAAACCCTAAACCCTAAACCCTAAACCCTAAACCCTAAACCCTAAACCCTAAACCCTAAACCCTAAACCCTAAACCCTAAACCCTAAACCCTAAACCCTAAACCCTAAACCCTAAACCCTAAACCCTAAACCCTAAACCCTAAACCCTAAACCCTAAACCCTAAACCCTAAACCCTAAACCCTAAACCCTAAACCCTAAACCCTAAACCCTAAACCCTAAACCCTAAACCCTAAACCCTAAACCCTAAACCCTAAACCCTAAACCCTAAACCCTAAACCCTAAACCCTAAACCCTAAACCCTAAACCCTAAACCCTAAACCCTAAACCCTAAACCCTAAACCCTAAACCCTAAACCCTAAACCCTAAACCCTAAACCCTAAACCCTAAACCCTAAACCCTAAACCCTAAACCCTAAACCCTAAACCCTAAACCCTAAACCCTAAACCCTAAACCCTAAACCCTAAACCCTAAACCCTAAACCCTAAACCCTAAACCCTAAACCCTAAACCCTAAACCCTAAACCCTAAACCCTAAACCCTAAACCCTAAACCCTAAACCCTAAACCCTAAACCCTAAACCCTAAACCCTAAACCCTAAACCCTAAACCCTAAACCCTAAACCCTAAACCCTAAACCCTAAACCCTAAACCCTAAACCCTAAACCCTAAACCCTAAACCCTAAACCCTAAACCCTAAACCCTAAACCCTAAACCCTAAACCCTAAACCCTAAACCCTAAACCCTAAACCCTAAACCCTAAACCCTAAACCCTAAACCCTAAACCCTAAACCCTAAACCCTAAACCCTAAACCCTAAACCCTAAACCCTAAACCCTAAACCCTAAACCCTAAACCCTAAACCCTAAACCCTAAACCCTAAACCCTAAACCCTAAACCCTAAACCCTAAACCCTAAACCCTAAACCCTAAACCCTAAACCCTAAACCCTAAACCCTAAACCCTAAACCCTAAACCCTAAACCCTAAACCCTAAACCCTAAACCCTAAACCCTAAACCCTAAACCCTAAACCCTAAACCCTAAACCCTAAACCCTAAACCCTAAACCCTAAACCCTAAACCCTAAACCCTAAACCCTAAACCCTAAACCCTAAACCCTAAACCCTAAACCCTAAACCCTAAACCCTAAACCCTAAACCCTAAACCCTAAACCCTAAACCCTAAACCCTAAACCCTAAACCCTAAACCCTAAACCCTAAACCCTAAACCCTAAACCCTAAACCCTAAACCCTAAACCCTAAACCCTAAACCCTAAACCCTAAACCCTAAACCCTAAACCCTAAACCCTAAACCCTAAACCCTAAACCCTAAACCCTAAACCCTAAACCCTAAACCCTAAACCCTAAACCCTAAACCCTAAACCCTAAACCCTAAACCCTAAACCCTAAACCCTAAACCCTAAACCCTAAACCCTAAACCCTAAACCCTAAACCCTAAACCCTAAACCCTAAACCCTAAACCCTAAACCCTAAACCCTAAACCCTAAACCCTAAACCCTAAACCCTAAACCCTAAACCCTAAACCCTAAACCCTAAACCCTAAACCCTAAACCCTAAACCCTAAACCCTAAACCCTAAACCCTAAACCCTAAACCCTAAACCCTAAACCCTAAACCCTAAACCCTAAACCCTAAACCCTAAACCCTAAACCCTAAACCCTAAACCCTAAACCCTAAACCCTAAACCCTAAACCCTAAACCCTAAACCCTAAACCCTAAACCCTAAACCCTAAACCCTAAACCCTAAACCCTAAACCCTAAACCCTAAACCCTAAACCCTAAACCCTAAACCCTAAACCCTAAACCCTAAACCCTAAACCCTAAACCCTAAACCCTAAACCCTAAACCCTAAACCCTAAACCCTAAACCCTAAACCCTAAACCCTAAACCCTAAACCCTAAACCCTAAACCCTAAACCCTAAACCCTAAACCCTAAACCCTAAACCCTAAACCCTAAACCCTAAACCCTAAACCCTAAACCCTAAACCCTAAACCCTAAACCCTAAACCCTAAACCCTAAACCCTAAACCCTAAACCCTAAACCCTAAACCCTAAACCCTAAACCCTAAACCCTAAACCCTAAACCCTAAACCCTAAACCCTAAACCCTAAACCCTAAACCCTAAACCCTAAACCCTAAACCCTAAACCCTAAACCCTAAACCCTAAACCCTAAACCCTAAACCCTAAACCCTAAACCCTAAACCCTAAACCCTAAACCCTAAACCCTAAACCCTAAACCCTAAACCCTAAACCCTAAACCCTAAACCCTAAACCCTAAACCCTAAACCCTAAACCCTAAACCCTAAACCCTAAACCCTAAACCCTAAACCCTAAACCCTAAACCCTAAACCCTAAACCCTAAACCCTAAACCCTAAACCCTAAACCCTAAACCCTAAACCCTAAACCCTAAACCCTAAACCCTAAACCCTAAACCCTAAACCCTAAACCCTAAACCCTAAACCCTAAACCCTAAACCCTAAACCCTAAACCCTAAACCCTAAACCCTAAACCCTAAACCCTAAACCCTAAACCCTAAACCCTAAACCCTAAACCCTAAACCCTAAACCCTAAACCCTAAACCCTAAACCCTAAACCCTAAACCCTAAACCCTAAACCCTAAACCCTAAACCCTAAACCCTAAACCCTAAACCCTAAACCCTAAACCCTAAACCCTAAACCCTAAACCCTAAACCCTAAACCCTAAACCCTAAACCCTAAACCCTAAACCCTAAACCCTAAACCCTAAACCCTAAACCCTAAACCCTAAACCCTAAACCCTAAACCCTAAACCCTAAACCCTAAACCCTAAACCCTAAACCCTAAACCCTAAACCCTAAACCCTAAACCCTAAACCCTAAACCCTAAACCCTAAACCCTAAACCCTAAACCCTAAACCCTAAACCCTAAACCCTAAACCCTAAACCCTAAACCCTAAACCCTAAACCCTAAACCCTAAACCCTAAACCCTAAACCCTAAACCCTAAACCCTAAACCCTAAACCCTAAACCCTAAACCCTAAACCCTAAACCCTAAACCCTAAACCCTAAACCCTAAACCCTAAACCCTAAACCCTAAACCCTAAACCCTAAACCCTAAACCCTAAACCCTAAACCCTAAACCCTAAACCCTAAACCCTAAACCCTAAACCCTAAACCCTAAACCCTAAACCCTAAACCCTAAACCCTAAACCCTAAACCCTAAACCCTAAACCCTAAACCCTAAACCCTAAACCCTAAACCCTAAACCCTAAACCCTAAACCCTAAACCCTAAACCCTAAACCCTAAACCCTAAACCCTAAACCCTAAACCCTAAACCCTAAACCCTAAACCCTAAACCCTAAACCCTAAACCCTAAACCCTAAACCCTAAACCCTAAACCCTAAACCCTAAACCCTAAACCCTAAACCCTAAACCCTAAACCCTAAACCCTAAACCCTAAACCCTAAACCCTAAACCCTAAACCCTAAACCCTAAACCCTAAACCCTAAACCCTAAACCCTAAACCCTAAACCCTAAACCCTAAACCCTAAACCCTAAACCCTAAACCCTAAACCCTAAACCCTAAACCCTAAACCCTAAACCCTAAACCCTAAACCCTAAACCCTAAACCCTAAACCCTAAACCCTAAACCCTAAACCCTAAACCCTAAACCCTAAACCCTAAACCCTAAACCCTAAACCCTAAACCCTAAACCCTAAACCCTAAACCCTAAACCCTAAACCCTAAACCCTAAACCCTAAACCCTAAACCCTAAACCCTAAACCCTAAACCCTAAACCCTAAACCCTAAACCCTAAACCCTAAACCCTAAACCCTAAACCCTAAACCCTAAACCCTAAACCCTAAACCCTAAACCCTAAACCCTAAACCCTAAACCCTAAACCCTAAACCCTAAACCCTAAACCCTAAACCCTAAACCCTAAACCCTAAACCCTAAACCCTAAACCCTAAACCCTAAACCCTAAACCCTAAACCCTAAACCCTAAACCCTAAACCCTAAACCCTAAACCCTAAACCCTAAACCCTAAACCCTAAACCCTAAACCCTAAACCCTAAACCCTAAACCCTAAACCCTAAACCCTAAACCCTAAACCCTAAACCCTAAACCCTAAACCCTAAACCCTAAACCCTAAACCCTAAACCCTAAACCCTAAACCCTAAACCCTAAACCCTAAACCCTAAACCCTAAACCCTAAACCCTAAACCCTAAACCCTAAACCCTAAACCCTAAACCCTAAACCCTAAACCCTAAACCCTAAACCCTAAACCCTAAACCCTAAACCCTAAACCCTAAACCCTAAACCCTAAACCCTAAACCCTAAACCCTAAACCCTAAACCCTAAACCCTAAACCCTAAACCCTAAACCCTAAACCCTAAACCCTAAACCCTAAACCCTAAACCCTAAACCCTAAACCCTAAACCCTAAACCCTAAACCCTAAACCCTAAACCCTAAACCCTAAACCCTAAACCCTAAACCCTAAACCCTAAACCCTAAACCCTAAACCCTAAACCCTAAACCCTAAACCCTAAACCCTAAACCCTAAACCCTAAACCCTAAACCCTAAACCCTAAACCCTAAACCCTAAACCCTAAACCCTAAACCCTAAACCCTAAACCCTAAACCCTAAACCCTAAACCCTAAACCCTAAACCCTAAACCCTAAACCCTAAACCCTAAACCCTAAACCCTAAACCCTAAACCCTAAACCCTAAACCCTAAACCCTAAACCCTAAACCCTAAACCCTAAACCCTAAACCCTAAACCCTAAACCCTAAACCCTAAACCCTAAACCCTAAACCCTAAACCCTAAACCCTAAACCCTAAACCCTAAACCCTAAACCCTAAACCCTAAACCCTAAACCCTAAACCCTAAACCCTAAACCCTAAACCCTAAACCCTAAACCCTAAACCCTAAACCCTAAACCCTAAACCCTAAACCCTAAACCCTAAACCCTAAACCCTAAACCCTAAACCCTAAACCCTAAACCCTAAACCCTAAACCCTAAACCCTAAACCCTAAACCCTAAACCCTAAACCCTAAACCCTAAACCCTAAACCCTAAACCCTAAACCCTAAACCCTAAACCCTAAACCCTAAACCCTAAACCCTAAACCCTAAACCCTAAACCCTAAACCCTAAACCCTAAACCCTAAACCCTAAACCCTAAACCCTAAACCCTAAACCCTAAACCCTAAACCCTAAACCCTAAACCCTAAACCCTAAACCCTAAACCCTAAACCCTAAACCCTAAACCCTAAACCCTAAACCCTAAACCCTAAACCCTAAACCCTAAACCCTAAACCCTAAACCCTAAACCCTAAACCCTAAACCCTAAACCCTAAACCCTAAACCCTAAACCCTAAACCCTAAACCCTAAACCCTAAACCCTAAACCCTAAACCCTAAACCCTAAACCCTAAACCCTAAACCCTAAACCCTAAACCCTAAACCCTAAACCCTAAACCCTAAACCCTAAACCCTAAACCCTAAACCCTAAACCCTAAACCCTAAACCCTAAACCCTAAACCCTAAACCCTAAACCCTAAACCCTAAACCCTAAACCCTAAACCCTAAACCCTAAACCCTAAACCCTAAACCCTAAACCCTAAACCCTAAACCCTAAACCCTAAACCCTAAACCCTAAACCCTAAACCCTAAACCCTAAACCCTAAACCCTAAACCCTAAACCCTAAACCCTAAACCCTAAACCCTAAACCCTAAACCCTAAACCCTAAACCCTAAACCCTAAACCCTAAACCCTAAACCCTAAACCCTAAACCCTAAACCCTAAACCCTAAACCCTAAACCCTAAACCCTAAACCCTAAACCCTAAACCCTAAACCCTAAACCCTAAACCCTAAACCCTAAACCCTAAACCCTAAACCCTAAACCCTAAACCCTAAACCCTAAACCCTAAACCCTAAACCCTAAACCCTAAACCCTAAACCCTAAACCCTAAACCCTAAACCCTAAACCCTAAACCCTAAACCCTAAACCCTAAACCCTAAACCCTAAACCCTAAACCCTAAACCCTAAACCCTAAACCCTAAACCCTAAACCCTAAACCCTAAACCCTAAACCCTAAACCCTAAACCCTAAACCCTAAACCCTAAACCCTAAACCCTAAACCCTAAACCCTAAACCCTAAACCCTAAACCCTAAACCCTAAACCCTAAACCCTAAACCCTAAACCCTAAACCCTAAACCCTAAACCCTAAACCCTAAACCCTAAACCCTAAACCCTAAACCCTAAACCCTAAACCCTAAACCCTAAACCCTAAACCCTAAACCCTAAACCCTAAACCCTAAACCCTAAACCCTAAACCCTAAACCCTAAACCCTAAACCCTAAACCCTAAACCCTAAACCCTAAACCCTAAACCCTAAACCCTAAACCCTAAACCCTAAACCCTAAACCCTAAACCCTAAACCCTAAACCCTAAACCCTAAACCCTAAACCCTAAACCCTAAACCCTAAACCCTAAACCCTAAACCCTAAACCCTAAACCCTAAACCCTAAACCCTAAACCCTAAACCCTAAACCCTAAACCCTAAACCCTAAACCCTAAACCCTAAACCCTAAACCCTAAACCCTAAACCCTAAACCCTAAACCCTAAACCCTAAACCCTAAACCCTAAACCCTAAACCCTAAACCCTAAACCCTAAACCCTAAACCCTAAACCCTAAACCCTAAACCCTAAACCCTAAACCCTAAACCCTAAACCCTAAACCCTAAACCCTAAACCCTAAACCCTAAACCCTAAACCCTAAACCCTAAACCCTAAACCCTAAACCCTAAACCCTAAACCCTAAACCCTAAACCCTAAACCCTAAACCCTAAACCCTAAACCCTAAACCCTAAACCCTAAACCCTAAACCCTAAACCCTAAACCCTAAACCCTAAACCCTAAACCCTAAACCCTAAACCCTAAACCCTAAACCCTAAACCCTAAACCCTAAACCCTAAACCCTAAACCCTAAACCCTAAACCCTAAACCCTAAACCCTAAACCCTAAACCCTAAACCCTAAACCCTAAACCCTAAACCCTAAACCCTAAACCCTAAACCCTAAACCCTAAACCCTAAACCCTAAACCCTAAACCCTAAACCCTAAACCCTAAACCCTAAACCCTAAACCCTAAACCCTAAACCCTAAACCCTAAACCCTAAACCCTAAACCCTAAACCCTAAACCCTAAACCCTAAACCCTAAACCCTAAACCCTAAACCCTAAACCCTAAACCCTAAACCCTAAACCCTAAACCCTAAACCCTAAACCCTAAACCCTAAACCCTAAACCCTAAACCCTAAACCCTAAACCCTAAACCCTAAACCCTAAACCCTAAACCCTAAACCCTAAACCCTAAACCCTAAACCCTAAACCCTAAACCCTAAACCCTAAACCCTAAACCCTAAACCCTAAACCCTAAACCCTAAACCCTAAACCCTAAACCCTAAACCCTAAACCCTAAACCCTAAACCCTAAACCCTAAACCCTAAACCCTAAACCCTAAACCCTAAACCCTAAACCCTAAACCCTAAACCCTAAACCCTAAACCCTAAACCCTAAACCCTAAACCCTAAACCCTAAACCCTAAACCCTAAACCCTAAACCCTAAACCCTAAACCCTAAACCCTAAACCCTAAACCCTAAACCCTAAACCCTAAACCCTAAACCCTAAACCCTAAACCCTAAACCCTAAACCCTAAACCCTAAACCCTAAACCCTAAACCCTAAACCCTAAACCCTAAACCCTAAACCCTAAACCCTAAACCCTAAACCCTAAACCCTAAACCCTAAACCCTAAACCCTAAACCCTAAACCCTAAACCCTAAACCCTAAACCCTAAACCCTAAACCCTAAACCCTAAACCCTAAACCCTAAACCCTAAACCCTAAACCCTAAACCCTAAACCCTAAACCCTAAACCCTAAACCCTAAACCCTAAACCCTAAACCCTAAACCCTAAACCCTAAACCCTAAACCCTAAACCCTAAACCCTAAACCCTAAACCCTAAACCCTAAACCCTAAACCCTAAACCCTAAACCCTAAACCCTAAACCCTAAACCCTAAACCCTAAACCCTAAACCCTAAACCCTAAACCCTAAACCCTAAACCCTAAACCCTAAACCCTAAACCCTAAACCCTAAACCCTAAACCCTAAACCCTAAACCCTAAACCCTAAACCCTAAACCCTAAACCCTAAACCCTAAACCCTAAACCCTAAACCCTAAACCCTAAACCCTAAACCCTAAACCCTAAACCCTAAACCCTAAACCCTAAACCCTAAACCCTAAACCCTAAACCCTAAACCCTAAACCCTAAACCCTAAACCCTAAACCCTAAACCCTAAACCCTAAACCCTAAACCCTAAACCCTAAACCCTAAACCCTAAACCCTAAACCCTAAACCCTAAACCCTAAACCCTAAACCCTAAACCCTAAACCCTAAACCCTAAACCCTAAACCCTAAACCCTAAACCCTAAACCCTAAACCCTAAACCCTAAACCCTAAACCCTAAACCCTAAACCCTAAACCCTAAACCCTAAACCCTAAACCCTAAACCCTAAACCCTAAACCCTAAACCCTAAACCCTAAACCCTAAACCCTAAACCCTAAACCCTAAACCCTAAACCCTAAACCCTAAACCCTAAACCCTAAACCCTAAACCCTAAACCCTAAACCCTAAACCCTAAACCCTAAACCCTAAACCCTAAACCCTAAACCCTAAACCCTAAACCCTAAACCCTAAACCCTAAACCCTAAACCCTAAACCCTAAACCCTAAACCCTAAACCCTAAACCCTAAACCCTAAACCCTAAACCCTAAACCCTAAACCCTAAACCCTAAACCCTAAACCCTAAACCCTAAACCCTAAACCCTAAACCCTAAACCCTAAACCCTAAACCCTAAACCCTAAACCCTAAACCCTAAACCCTAAACCCTAAACCCTAAACCCTAAACCCTAAACCCTAAACCCTAAACCCTAAACCCTAAACCCTAAACCCTAAACCCTAAACCCTAAACCCTAAACCCTAAACCCTAAACCCTAAACCCTAAACCCTAAACCCTAAACCCTAAACCCTAAACCCTAAACCCTAAACCCTAAACCCTAAACCCTAAACCCTAAACCCTAAACCCTAAACCCTAAACCCTAAACCCTAAACCCTAAACCCTAAACCCTAAACCCTAAACCCTAAACCCTAAACCCTAAACCCTAAACCCTAAACCCTAAACCCTAAACCCTAAACCCTAAACCCTAAACCCTAAACCCTAAACCCTAAACCCTAAACCCTAAACCCTAAACCCTAAACCCTAAACCCTAAACCCTAAACCCTAAACCCTAAACCCTAAACCCTAAACCCTAAACCCTAAACCCTAAACCCTAAACCCTAAACCCTAAACCCTAAACCCTAAACCCTAAACCCTAAACCCTAAACCCTAAACCCTAAACCCTAAACCCTAAACCCTAAACCCTAAACCCTAAACCCTAAACCCTAAACCCTAAACCCTAAACCCTAAACCCTAAACCCTAAACCCTAAACCCTAAACCCTAAACCCTAAACCCTAAACCCTAAACCCTAAACCCTAAACCCTAAACCCTAAACCCTAAACCCTAAACCCTAAACCCTAAACCCTAAACCCTAAACCCTAAACCCTAAACCCTAAACCCTAAACCCTAAACCCTAAACCCTAAACCCTAAACCCTAAACCCTAAACCCTAAACCCTAAACCCTAAACCCTAAACCCTAAACCCTAAACCCTAAACCCTAAACCCTAAACCCTAAACCCTAAACCCTAAACCCTAAACCCTAAACCCTAAACCCTAAACCCTAAACCCTAAACCCTAAACCCTAAACCCTAAACCCTAAACCCTAAACCCTAAACCCTAAACCCTAAACCCTAAACCCTAAACCCTAAACCCTAAACCCTAAACCCTAAACCCTAAACCCTAAACCCTAAACCCTAAACCCTAAACCCTAAACCCTAAACCCTAAACCCTAAACCCTAAACCCTAAACCCTAAACCCTAAACCCTAAACCCTAAACCCTAAACCCTAAACCCTAAACCCTAAACCCTAAACCCTAAACCCTAAACCCTAAACCCTAAACCCTAAACCCTAAACCCTAAACCCTAAACCCTAAACCCTAAACCCTAAACCCTAAACCCTAAACCCTAAACCCTAAACCCTAAACCCTAAACCCTAAACCCTAAACCCTAAACCCTAAACCCTAAACCCTAAACCCTAAACCCTAAACCCTAAACCCTAAACCCTAAACCCTAAACCCTAAACCCTAAACCCTAAACCCTAAACCCTAAACCCTAAACCCTAAACCCTAAACCCTAAACCCTAAACCCTAAACCCTAAACCCTAAACCCTAAACCCTAAACCCTAAACCCTAAACCCTAAACCCTAAACCCTAAACCCTAAACCCTAAACCCTAAACCCTAAACCCTAAACCCTAAACCCTAAACCCTAAACCCTAAACCCTAAACCCTAAACCCTAAACCCTAAACCCTAAACCCTAAACCCTAAACCCTAAACCCTAAACCCTAAACCCTAAACCCTAAACCCTAAACCCTAAACCCTAAACCCTAAACCCTAAACCCTAAACCCTAAACCCTAAACCCTAAACCCTAAACCCTAAACCCTAAACCCTAAACCCTAAACCCTAAACCCTAAACCCTAAACCCTAAACCCTAAACCCTAAACCCTAAACCCTAAACCCTAAACCCTAAACCCTAAACCCTAAACCCTAAACCCTAAACCCTAAACCCTAAACCCTAAACCCTAAACCCTAAACCCTAAACCCTAAACCCTAAACCCTAAACCCTAAACCCTAAACCCTAAACCCTAAACCCTAAACCCTAAACCCTAAACCCTAAACCCTAAACCCTAAACCCTAAACCCTAAACCCTAAACCCTAAACCCTAAACCCTAAACCCTAAACCCTAAACCCTAAACCCTAAACCCTAAACCCTAAACCCTAAACCCTAAACCCTAAACCCTAAACCCTAAACCCTAAACCCTAAACCCTAAACCCTAAACCCTAAACCCTAAACCCTAAACCCTAAACCCTAAACCCTAAACCCTAAACCCTAAACCCTAAACCCTAAACCCTAAACCCTAAACCCTAAACCCTAAACCCTAAACCCTAAACCCTAAACCCTAAACCCTAAACCCTAAACCCTAAACCCTAAACCCTAAACCCTAAACCCTAAACCCTAAACCCTAAACCCTAAACCCTAAACCCTAAACCCTAAACCCTAAACCCTAAACCCTAAACCCTAAACCCTAAACCCTAAACCCTAAACCCTAAACCCTAAACCCTAAACCCTAAACCCTAAACCCTAAACCCTAAACCCTAAACCCTAAACCCTAAACCCTAAACCCTAAACCCTAAACCCTAAACCCTAAACCCTAAACCCTAAACCCTAAACCCTAAACCCTAAACCCTAAACCCTAAACCCTAAACCCTAAACCCTAAACCCTAAACCCTAAACCCTAAACCCTAAACCCTAAACCCTAAACCCTAAACCCTAAACCCTAAACCCTAAACCCTAAACCCTAAACCCTAAACCCTAAACCCTAAACCCTAAACCCTAAACCCTAAACCCTAAACCCTAAACCCTAAACCCTAAACCCTAAACCCTAAACCCTAAACCCTAAACCCTAAACCCTAAACCCTAAACCCTAAACCCTAAACCCTAAACCCTAAACCCTAAACCCTAAACCCTAAACCCTAAACCCTAAACCCTAAACCCTAAACCCTAAACCCTAAACCCTAAACCCTAAACCCTAAACCCTAAACCCTAAACCCTAAACCCTAAACCCTAAACCCTAAACCCTAAACCCTAAACCCTAAACCCTAAACCCTAAACCCTAAACCCTAAACCCTAAACCCTAAACCCTAAACCCTAAACCCTAAACCCTAAACCCTAAACCCTAAACCCTAAACCCTAAACCCTAAACCCTAAACCCTAAACCCTAAACCCTAAACCCTAAACCCTAAACCCTAAACCCTAAACCCTAAACCCTAAACCCTAAACCCTAAACCCTAAACCCTAAACCCTAAACCCTAAACCCTAAACCCTAAACCCTAAACCCTAAACCCTAAACCCTAAACCCTAAACCCTAAACCCTAAACCCTAAACCCTAAACCCTAAACCCTAAACCCTAAACCCTAAACCCTAAACCCTAAACCCTAAACCCTAAACCCTAAACCCTAAACCCTAAACCCTAAACCCTAAACCCTAAACCCTAAACCCTAAACCCTAAACCCTAAACCCTAAACCCTAAACCCTAAACCCTAAACCCTAAACCCTAAACCCTAAACCCTAAACCCTAAACCCTAAACCCTAAACCCTAAACCCTAAACCCTAAACCCTAAACCCTAAACCCTAAACCCTAAACCCTAAACCCTAAACCCTAAACCCTAAACCCTAAACCCTAAACCCTAAACCCTAAACCCTAAACCCTAAACCCTAAACCCTAAACCCTAAACCCTAAACCCTAAACCCTAAACCCTAAACCCTAAACCCTAAACCCTAAACCCTAAACCCTAAACCCTAAACCCTAAACCCTAAACCCTAAACCCTAAACCCTAAACCCTAAACCCTAAACCCTAAACCCTAAACCCTAAACCCTAAACCCTAAACCCTAAACCCTAAACCCTAAACCCTAAACCCTAAACCCTAAACCCTAAACCCTAAACCCTAAACCCTAAACCCTAAACCCTAAACCCTAAACCCTAAACCCTAAACCCTAAACCCTAAACCCTAAACCCTAAACCCTAAACCCTAAACCCTAAACCCTAAACCCTAAACCCTAAACCCTAAACCCTAAACCCTAAACCCTAAACCCTAAACCCTAAACCCTAAACCCTAAACCCTAAACCCTAAACCCTAAACCCTAAACCCTAAACCCTAAACCCTAAACCCTAAACCCTAAACCCTAAACCCTAAACCCTAAACCCTAAACCCTAAACCCTAAACCCTAAACCCTAAACCCTAAACCCTAAACCCTAAACCCTAAACCCTAAACCCTAAACCCTAAACCCTAAACCCTAAACCCTAAACCCTAAACCCTAAACCCTAAACCCTAAACCCTAAACCCTAAACCCTAAACCCTAAACCCTAAACCCTAAACCCTAAACCCTAAACCCTAAACCCTAAACCCTAAACCCTAAACCCTAAACCCTAAACCCTAAACCCTAAACCCTAAACCCTAAACCCTAAACCCTAAACCCTAAACCCTAAACCCTAAACCCTAAACCCTAAACCCTAAACCCTAAACCCTAAACCCTAAACCCTAAACCCTAAACCCTAAACCCTAAACCCTAAACCCTAAACCCTAAACCCTAAACCCTAAACCCTAAACCCTAAACCCTAAACCCTAAACCCTAAACCCTAAACCCTAAACCCTAAACCCTAAACCCTAAACCCTAAACCCTAAACCCTAAACCCTAAACCCTAAACCCTAAACCCTAAACCCTAAACCCTAAACCCTAAACCCTAAACCCTAAACCCTAAACCCTAAACCCTAAACCCTAAACCCTAAACCCTAAACCCTAAACCCTAAACCCTAAACCCTAAACCCTAAACCCTAAACCCTAAACCCTAAACCCTAAACCCTAAACCCTAAACCCTAAACCCTAAACCCTAAACCCTAAACCCTAAACCCTAAACCCTAAACCCTAAACCCTAAACCCTAAACCCTAAACCCTAAACCCTAAACCCTAAACCCTAAACCCTAAACCCTAAACCCTAAACCCTAAACCCTAAACCCTAAACCCTAAACCCTAAACCCTAAACCCTAAACCCTAAACCCTAAACCCTAAACCCTAAACCCTAAACCCTAAACCCTAAACCCTAAACCCTAAACCCTAAACCCTAAACCCTAAACCCTAAACCCTAAACCCTAAACCCTAAACCCTAAACCCTAAACCCTAAACCCTAAACCCTAAACCCTAAACCCTAAACCCTAAACCCTAAACCCTAAACCCTAAACCCTAAACCCTAAACCCTAAACCCTAAACCCTAAACCCTAAACCCTAAACCCTAAACCCTAAACCCTAAACCCTAAACCCTAAACCCTAAACCCTAAACCCTAAACCCTAAACCCTAAACCCTAAACCCTAAACCCTAAACCCTAAACCCTAAACCCTAAACCCTAAACCCTAAACCCTAAACCCTAAACCCTAAACCCTAAACCCTAAACCCTAAACCCTAAACCCTAAACCCTAAACCCTAAACCCTAAACCCTAAACCCTAAACCCTAAACCCTAAACCCTAAACCCTAAACCCTAAACCCTAAACCCTAAACCCTAAACCCTAAACCCTAAACCCTAAACCCTAAACCCTAAACCCTAAACCCTAAACCCTAAACCCTAAACCCTAAACCCTAAACCCTAAACCCTAAACCCTAAACCC